>NC_057807.1:480510114-480512081 GCF_018294505.1 Triticum aestivum | reverse complement strand
AGTCCCCACCTGAATATATTGCTCGAAGTGGCCAAAATGCCAAGTGTTTGATCCAGTTTATGAGGAAAACCGGATCAAAAACCTTAACAGGTTGACCCCGTTTATAAGGGAAACCGGGCCAAAAAACCGCACAGGAGGGAAGGATTACATAGGATGAGAACATATGGAGACGCCCCGAAGAAAGCACTACCTAGCCAGCAAGCCAAGAGACCACCACTATAAAAGTCAAGTGGAAGTGGTGTGTCGTCGAGGAATCACAATACCAACACTAAACAACTATCCTAACGCACCACACCGGCGTGCGTACCAACCCCTTGGCACAACAGAGGAGCAACACCAATCAACGAGTGACCCATCACGAACCTTAACTGGAAGCTCCGCCACAGCAAGCCGACACGATTAGCAAGGTGGGGAGGCATCGTTGCGTCGTTGTTGAGCAAAGATGAACCAAGATAGCACGAAGAGCACGAAGCTCACCAAAACAGACGACAAACATGAGAGGTTCTTGAGCTAGCAGAGCAGAGGATGACCAACCAAGGGCAACGGAGGATGAATGGCGGCAAGGAGCTCCCTAGTGACGCCTTCAAGAAGGTGGACGACATCCGAGGATGACGTCGTCACAGAGCTTTCGCCTGGAGCATAACCGGTTAAATTCCCAGAGGGCAGAGCCGAGAGTTGAGAATCCGGACCGAGAGACAGGAGTGGCACATGAGCCACGCCCCCAAGAGGGTAAGCGATGCTGGAGTAGCGCTGCCGTGGTCAGCTGACAAGGTCAGCGGGGATTTCTCCCGTAGCACATCCGTCAATGGTGGGCCGCCATCCAAGTGGAGTCGAGGGGCGACAGAGGACAGGACCGAGACAGACATGTGAGGTGGATGGTGAACCGAGGAAGGACGAGTGGAGCAGGCCGCCGGTGAGGAGGGTGGAGACGAGGTGGGGTAGTGAGTAGCGGGGGCCGCTGTACCACGACAGGGGGGTGGGGGCACTGCCGAATGGAGTTCCTTCCCGGTAGGAACCGACGGCGTCGGAGGTGGACAGAGGGTGAGGGCACCCGAGTGGAGGGTCTTCCCGGCAGGGACCTGCGGTGGCGGAGGCGAGGAGGGGTCCGTCGCAGGATCCACCGGACCAGCCGCAACCCGTTCGTGACGGGCGCGCAGGGAGGCGGGGGCGGGGAGGGCGAGCGGGGTGGAGGCGCAGGACGGGTCGTCGATATGGAGGGGAGGGGACGCCAGCGCCGGATCTGTGGCCGCCCGGCTCCGGTCGCGCAGGAGGACGGGGTCGAGGAGGATCCGTGGGGAGCGAGGCGAGGTGGAGCGGGGTGCATCGACCGCCGGAGAGGATGGGGGTGGCGAGGGGAGCTATGAGTGCTGCGAGACGAGGGAAAGCCGAGGAAGAGCCGGATTCGCCGGCCGGCCGAAAACGGATGGCCAGGAGGCCGAAACCCAGCCGGGGGCCAGGCCGCCCGCCCACCTACCGCCCATCGCAGAGAGCAGTGCCCCGCCGCCGCCGTCGGCCGCGTGGGATTCTCCCGGCGGCGCCCTTCGGCGGCGGCGAGGGGGAGAGAGGTGGGAGACGGGGTGGCGACGGCTAGGTTTTCGGTCGCCGCCCGAGTCGCCCTGGTCAGAGCGACGCGGGGGCTAGGTTTTTTGCCCTGGTGAGACTGCAGTCTTTCACTCACAATGAGAGTGGAGTGAAATGTGGGCAGCCGGAAATTATACAATCTCGGGTCTGCCAATATGTCATGCTCTGTCTCCTCCCACAACTGATGCGAGACACTAGCCTGAGAGGAGGGGACGCCTTCACCCTTGTAAGTCGTGCACTGCGTCCTCCCACAACTGATGTGGGACTAAACCTAATAAATCTTTCCCTCACACATTGATCATTATGGGCTCACAAACGCCAACGATACTAGTCCACAAACCATGACCGACTGCCTATTTTCCCCCTTCCCCCACAAACCATTGATC
>NC_057807.1:480504961-480509688 GCF_018294505.1 Triticum aestivum | reverse complement strand
GTGGCCTGGCTCGGCGGCGGCGCTCACCCATTTGCCCCACCTATCTTCCCCCTTCTCCGTCGTGGCCACACTCACCCATCGGCCATGTCGTGGCGGCAGCTCGCGTACTTTTCCTCGGCAAGTCCACAAAAAATTCACAACAAAGCATGTGGCCTGAACAAAGATGAGAAATTTATGTCATGGCCATGCTACGTAACTCGAGCATTACCCACTTGTATCTCGTCATTTTTGTCTAGGTCACACACAGATGGCATAATTTTGGATTAATTTTTGCAGGTGCACATAATAGAGCATCCATCGCTCACATCCTTCAAAAGATTTCGCGTTTTTGAGAAATTCATAAAAATAAAATGGGTTGCACAAAATCCTCTTTCCAGATTAAATGGAAGGCTAGGCACCGGGGTGGCCCGTATGGCATTTGCTTGCAACAACGCACTTGCACCGGCAGGTACAGTACTGGACAAGGGTTCAGTTAGCGACATCTTTACACAGGTCAATTCAGACAACAACTAGCGTACAATTAAACATTCTGATGCTTTATGCATATCTATGCGCTAATGGATGTCGCAGCGATACGCGTCGATGTCACCGGGGCTCCTGCCTCCTGGGAAGCCACGAACAGTGGTGTCTACTCTCTCCCTCCACCATATCTGAAGTTCATATGGAAGGAAGGACTGGATGAGTAGGCAGTACTGCAGTAATGTTTCATAACAGAAGATTGCAATCATGGTGCAGTACTCACCTGAAGAACTGGAAGGTAGAGCTTCAACTCGGGCGGCAGCTCCTCCTCTTTTCATCCGGTCGGAGAGATTCAACTGAATGTTGTTCCAGCCGCCCGTCAAGCTTCAACGCAATTGTGCAGATATATGGCTTCACCCTTTGTGACAGACTGAACAAAGAATGCATGTCACCACAAGTTCGTACTCTGCGCAGTGGTTGCATGAGCAAAGGGGGGGAAATAGCAAAGCTGAAAATAATAGCTCTAGTTTCACTGAGAAACAGCTTAAGAGTCATCATTTGTATATGTTACCACACCATGCCAACACTGGTCAGAAAAAGAAGCGATGTTGGATAAAAGTGCTATCGGCTTTCAGCTCAAAGTAGCAGTGTAACAGCTAACAGCTTTGTCTTTCTCATTATGTCACATGATTGTACTCCCTCCGTCTTAAAATTCTTGTCTTAAATTTGTCTAGATACGGATGTACCTAATACTAAAACGTGACTTCATACATTCGTGTTTGGACAAATCTAAGACAAGAATTTTGGGACGGAGGGAGTACTATCAATTGTGTTAGTTCCTTAGCTACAGAGTCTATATTCTCCTCAGCGCCTACTACTCTTTTATTCTGATGAAACAAGGGATATATAACCTAGCACTGTGGGGTTATTTTCAATAAGATAAACAAGGACAGTGCAAATATATAGGCTAGCTGTTTGGGGTTGTTGTGCACAAAATAAAAATACCCAAATTACATGGATGAATGATCAAGTAAAAACACACTTTTATTAAGTCCATGTTTCATCAGATCTAGAACAATTTCAATTGTTTGTTTTAGGGCAAGTACGACCAAAAAGTGACAAGTCAGGATTCTCACAAAAAAAGGGGGTGAAAAATTAGAGAAAAGCTTGGCAAGTGTAGTCACTTGCACAGCTGCTAATAGACAAATCTGCCAACTAACACAAAAAAAAAGGTTTTATTTTATTTTTGAGCATATATTTTTTAATTTTAAATACATTTTTAGAACAGATCTTACAAATTCAAAGCATGTTGTTGTGTGTCATGAATTAGTTGTTCAACTCTAGTTGAAAGAGAGAAAACATAGACCATGGATACGCAAGAGAACTTAGAGAGCGGCCACCTTCCTATACATACAGTATACCTAGTAGGCAATCCTTTGCCAAGAGTGTTTAATTGGCCTCTTAATACATAAACGAAGCACACACACACAAAAAAAACCATAGACTACACATTACACTTGTATGCTCCATTGATTGGTTATTTAGCTCTGAGAAACGCCTAACAGGGAGAGAGAGAGAGAGAGAGAGAGAGAGAGAGAGAGAGAGAGAGAGAGAGAGAGAGAGAGAGAGAATAATGTCTCTTATGCAGTTTCCACTCCCCTATAGGTACGATAAACATGAACTACATTTGCTTTCACGAGTTTGCAGACACAAATATCAGTTCATACAAAATTCCTGAATCCCAGGCCAATCCAACAACTGATAATAGGCAGGAAACACTAGCAAGCAGGGTGCAGAAAAGATCACAGGAAAAAGTATGACTATACAGAGGTTTACATTTTCCAGGATTTGTAAAAAAAGGCTATTGGCTTTCAGAAAAAGAAGCGATGTTGGATAAAAGTGCTATTGGCTTTCAGTTCAAAATAACAGTGTAACAGCTAACAGCTTTGTCTTTCTCACTATGTGTTAACTTCTCCCTCATCCTTAGCTACAGCGTGCATATTCTCCTAGCATATCTCTACTCCTACAAAAATGTGAGTTGGTGATGATGGTGTGCCTGCCTTCATGCCATCTGCACCGTCTGATTTGGAACGTAAGGCTGAGATGGGTTGTCCCAGATCCACTCGTACTTCTGCAAAGACATCCATGCAGACATCTGAACTCCACATCACACCACGCGAGGTTCTCCTTTCTCCTTCTCTTGCAAACAAAACCGGGCGTTCGAGAACCGCTCCCAGATTCCTTGTGGACGGTCCCTCCCCACTCTTCCCCGGAGACCGCCGGAGTTGGGCAAGAGTCCCTCCCCTTTGTAGCTGTAGTTGTATTTAGGGTCTTAATGAAGCAGATTTGACTTCGAGCTTCTGCCGGTATCTCTCCTTCTAGATCTGGCTGGAAAGGCCATCGGAGACGGCGACGATAGCAGTGTTTGCTACACTTTTGAACTGGCTCTGGTTGTCAACTTCCAACAAGTGTCCCTTCTTCTGTGCTACCAATGGAGGCTACTAGTGGCAGGACGCCATGAGTATGCTTGGGCGTATCAGGCTCTGCCGACGAGCTACTTGCTCCCGGCGCTGCCGATGCCAAACTGCGCACAGAGGATGAGTGGTATATGTGTGCTTAACCTTTTCCAGTTTGCTTAATGTTCGATTAGGTGCCTATTTCAGAAGATAATCTTGTCCTTGTCTCTGATTTTGATTTTGTTTTTTCTTGAGGATTTCAGGATAGAAGGGCACTTCGCAACAGGGTTACGACGAGCAAGGTGGCTACTGTGTCTGTTCTTATATAGTTTGTTTCAGAGAACTCAAACTAACATCTCTCAACTGTCAATTTGAAGAGAATTTTGTCATGGAACAGTCTTCGGTGAAGACTGATCTAGAACTGGCGATATGTTTATAAGCGTTGTGCAAAATTTTGGTGATCTGACTGAGCAGGTCGGTTTTGAAATATAGCCAAAAATCATGTCAATGTGCCACTACTGTTTTGCACAAAATTCTGTTCTGTTTGGGTGGTGCCAAACTACCAACAGAAGACATGCTGTCTTCTGGTAGACCAATGCCAAAATTGCATAGTTGTATGTTATTTAGGGTCTCTATTGCATATGACTTGGAGTTGTCTCTGTTGACATCACGTGGTAATGAAATTTACAACATCATTCCTGCCATATTCAGTTTAATCAAGCAGTATACCCTTTGATTCCCTACTCGTAAGGTGGTATAAATAATCAAACCAGGGTTCAAAGCATCAGTTTCTACTATGTGAAATGCAGTTTCAACTCTAAGGCTCTCTGGCCTCGCTTTGGCCTTTCTACTTCTACTATACATAATTTTGGAGGGCATCAATAACTAAATCCAAGAAGTTTACCCATACACTTCTATTTGCCACGTCTTGCTCATTTTTTATTCAGATTTACTTCACTTATAATTAGATAGTACGTAGTAAGTTATACTAATTCTGTAGTGTTCCTCCCTTTTCTTTTGGCGAAAGAAAGTGTTCCTCAATTTTGAGCAAGTCCGAATTCTGAATAATTGTTTTTTGTCCTGCTGCGTGAACCAGGAACTTTTGGACTTCGGAACAATTCTCTACTACACGGTTCCTATGAAAATATTAACAGCATGTAGATTTGCTTCAGTGTCAGTTGTTGTTATGAGTTTCAACTCATGTCAGCATGGTCTTAACGTATGACTGTCTTCATAGCCCTGAAGAAGAAAAATCCTATAAGTTTAGCACAACTGATGTTGTTTCATTTGACGATCAGTTTTATTAAGCATAAAAACATTCACGTGACATCTTTCATTTGTAATGCAATGAGCAATAAAGACTTGTAGATTGTGTACCACTCTACTTGTGAAATTCTTGGCATTTTGGTTGTCTTTTGGGTCTATTTACTTGACACAAAGTTTAGCATTTTTAAACTCTTGAATGCTTATAACCTAATGATCTACTTATAGTGTGCTTATAACAAGGTCTGAATGCTTCTAAACTTATTAAACTAAAGGGTCCTGATGATTACAATTTATCAATGTTTATAGAGTATATTCCAATGCATCTCATCCTGATTATGATATGTCGTGTTAAATAGAACAATATTTCAGCAAAGGACATGTCCTTTTTTTTGTATTTCACAAGTACGTGATTACCATATAAACTGAAATTCTTGGCATTTTGGTTGTCTTTTGGGTCTATTTACTTGACACAAAGTTTAGCATTTTTAAACTCTTGAATGCTTGTAACCTAATGATCTACTTATAGTGTGCTCATAACAAGGTCTG
>NC_057807.1:480503838-480504722 GCF_018294505.1 Triticum aestivum | reverse complement strand
AGCAAAGGACATGTCCTTTTTTTTGTATTTCACAAGTACGTGATCACCATATAAACTGAAATTCTTGGCATTTTGGTTGTCTTTTGGGTCTATTTACTTGACACAAAGTTTAGCATTTTTAAACTCTTGAATGCTTGTAACCTAATGATCTACTTATAGTGTGCTCATAACAAGGTCCGAATGCTTCTAAACTTATTAAACTAAAGGGTCCTGATGATTACAATTTATCAATGTTTATAGAGTATATTCCAATGCATCTCATCCTGATTATGATATGTCGTGTTAAATAGAACAATATTTCAGCAAAAGACATGTCCTTTTTTTTGTATTGGTAGCATACATACTGCTTTTTTTTGGAGATAGAACACAAGAATTGGCATAGTGTGATTACACCTTTGCTCACTGTGAACACTTGAATAACCGGAATCATTCACGTGACATCTTTCATTTGTAATGCAATGAGCAATAAAGACTTGTAGATTGTGTACCACTCTACTTGTGAAATTCTTGGCATTTTGGTTGTCTTTTGGGTCTATTTACTTGGCACAAAGTTTAGCATTTTTAAACTCTTGAATGCTTGTAACCTAATGATCTACTTATAGTGTGCTCATAACAAGGTCTGAATGCTTCTAAACTTATTAAACTAAAGGGTCCTGATGATTACAATTTATCAATGTTTATAGAGTATATTCCAATGCATCTCATCCTATTTATGATATGTCATGTTAAATAGAACAATATTTCAGCAAAGGACATGTCCTTTTTTTTGTATTTCACAAGTACGTGATTACCATATAAACTGAAATTCTTGGCATTTTGGTTGTCTTTTGGATCTATTTATTTGACACAAAGTTTAGCATTTTTAAACTCTTGAATGCTTGTAA
>NC_057807.1:480501467-480503340 GCF_018294505.1 Triticum aestivum | reverse complement strand
ACTTGTAGATTGTGTACCACTCTACTTGTGAAATTCTTGGCATTTTGGTTGTCTTTTGGGTCTATTTACTTGACACAAAGTTTAGCATTTTTAAACTCTTGAATGCTTGTAACCTAATGATCTACTTATAGTGTGCTCATAACAAGGTCTGAATGCTTCTAAACTTATTAAACTAAAGGGTCCTGATGATTACAATTTATCAATGTTTATAGAGTATATTCCAATGCATCTCATCCTGATTATGATATGTCGTGTTAAATAGAACAATATTTCAGCAAAGGACATGTCCTTTTTTTTGAATTTCACAAGTACGTGATTACCATATAAACTAAAATTCTTGGCATTTTGGTTGTCTTTTGGGTCTATTTACTTGACACAAAGTTTAGCATTTTTAAACTCTTGAATGCTTGTAACCTAATGATCTACTTATAGTGTGCTCATAACAAGGTCTGAATGCTTCTAAACTTATTAAACTAAAGGGTCCTGATGATTACAATTTATCAGTGTTTATAGAGTATATTCCAATGCATCTCATCCTGATTATGATATGTCGTGTTAAATAGAACAATATTTCAGCAAAGGACATGTCCTTTTTTTGTATTGGTAGAATACATACTGCTTTTTTTTGGAGATAGAACACAAGAATTGGCATAGTGTGATTACACCTTTGCTCACTGTGAACACTTGAATAACCGGAATCATTCACGTGACATCTTTCATTTGTAATGCAATGAGCAATAAACACTTGTAGATTGTGTACCACTCTACTTGTGAAATTCTTGGCATTTTGGTTGTCTTTTGGGTCTATTTACTTGACACAAAGTTTAGCATTTTTAAACTCTTGAATGCTTGTAACCTAATGATCTACTTATAGTGTGCTCATAACAAGGTCTGAATGCTTCTAAACTTATTAAACTAAAGGGTCCTGATGATTACAATTTATCAATGTTTATAGAGTATATTCCAATGCATCTCATCCTGATTATGATATGTCGTGTTAAATAGAACAATATTTCAGCAAAGGACATGTCCTTTTTTTGTATTTCACAAGTACGTGATTACCATATAAACTGAAATTCTTGGCATTTTGGTTGTCTTTTGGGTCTATTTACTTGACACAAAGTTTAGCATTTTTAAACTCTTGAATGCTTGTAACCTAATGATCTACTTATAGTGTGCTCATAACAAGGTCTGAATGCTTCTAAACTTATTAAACTAAAGGGTCCTGATGATTACAATTTATCAATGTTTATAGAGTATATTCCAATGCATCTCATCCTGATTATGATATGTCGTGTTAAATAGAACAATATTTCAGCAAAGGACATGTCTTTTTTTGTAAATGTAGCATACATACTGCTTTTTTTTGGAGATAGAACACAAGAATTGGCATAGTGTGATTACACCTTTGCTCACTGTGAACACTTGAATAACCGGAATCATTCACGTGACATCTTTCATTTGTAATGCAATGAGCAATAAAGACTTGTAGATTGTGTCCCACTCTACTTGTGAAATTCTTGGCATTTTGGTTGTCTTTTGGGTCTATTTACTTGACACAAAGTTTAGCATTTTTAAACTCTTGAATGCTTGTAACCTAATGATCTACTTATAGTGTGCTCATAACAAGGTCTGAATGCTTCTAAACTTATTAAACTAAAGGGTCCTGATGATTACAATTTATCAATGTTTATAGAGTATATTCCAATGCATCTCATCCTGATTATGATATGTCGTGTTAAATAGAACAATATTTCAGCAAAGGACATGTCCTTTTTTTTGTATTTCACAAGTACGTGATTACCATATAAACTGAAATTCTTGGCATTTTGGTTGTCTTTTGGGTCTATTTATTTGACACAAAGTTTAGCAT
>NC_057807.1:480493240-480501372 GCF_018294505.1 Triticum aestivum | reverse complement strand
ATAACAAGGTCTGAATGCTTCTAAACTTATTAAACTAAAGGGTCCTGATGATTACAATTTATCAATGTTTATAGAGTATATTCCAATGCATCTCATCCTGATTATGATATGTCGTGTTAAATAGAACAATATTTCAGCAAAGGACATGTCCTTTTTTTTGTATTTCACAAGTACGTGATTACCATATAAACTGAAATTCTTGGCATTTTGGTTGTCTTTTGGGTCTATTTACTTGACACAAAGTTTAGCATTTTTAAACTCTTGAATGCTTGTAACCTAATGATCTACTTATAGTGTGCTCATAACAAGGTCTGCTTCTAAACTTATTAAACTAAAGGGTCCTGATGATTACAATTTATCAATGTTTATAGAGTATATTGCAATGCATCTCATCCTGATTATGATATGTCGTGTTAAATAGAACAATATTTCAGCAAAGGACATGTCCTTTTTTTGTATTGGTAGCATACATACTGCTTTTTTTTGGAGATAGAACACAAGAATTGGCATAGTGTGATTACACCTTTGCTCACTGTGAGCACTTGAATAACCGGAATCATCAAAGATGACTCACCGGGCATACCCCTCCCCTCTCCACCCCTATAGCCTGGCTCCGCCGCCGGGCATATACACCCTCCACCCTCTCTACCCCGCTGCCCGGCTCCGCCGCCGGGCATACCTCCCCCCTACCCCCGCCCCCACTGTCCCCCGGGGCATAGTTCCCCCCCTTTACCTGCGCCTCAGGCATACCTCCCCCCTGTACCTGCGCCCCTGTAACCCTAGACCCTCTACACACTACCGTATCTATACCCTATACTCTATCTACCTCTACTCTATTACTACTTGCTGATAGCCTGGCTGAGGGAAGCACTTTTAAATCGGTGCAAAGTCTTGTAGATCGGCGATGTGGGACTAAAAAGATGCAGCAGTATCCGTCTTACCCGTAACAGAGCCGGTCGGCGTCCCCTGCCGCTCCGGCGCGCATCCCCTTCGGCCCTTCGCTTCCGCACGGGTCCCCGGCGTGGGGTGCAACGGAGATGTGCCGACGCGCGACCCCAGTGCTCCTCGTCCCCCTCCTCCTCTCACGGTGGCCGCCTCCCCTGCTCACTGACGTCGACGGTGACGCGACGAGGATGGAGAAATACGCCCAATGTGCGTGGAGACTCTCCCCCACTGGAGAGCCACGGCAGCGGAGGGAGTGCGCTCCGGCGAGGGATTTATGCAGATCGATGGCACAGCGGGGGAGAGGCCTCGAGAGTTTATTTTTTAGACAATAGAGGCCTCGAGAGTGTCCGTACAACAGCGTACCGAACCAATCTCCCATACAGCCGCGCAGGTGGGCCCACGGAGATACCGGACCAGGCCCGATCGAAAATCGGCCCAGGTCTACAGTATATGTATTCTGTATCCTTTTTGTTTATGTATCAAAAAAAAAGAAAAAAAACACCTCCCGTATCTGAGTGTTGACTGCTTCGATTTCCAGCACCGCTGAGAGCCTACGGTTTTTCTTTTCTCCATTTATTTTCTTGGTGGATCATCAGCCGTTACAGTGGGTTGTGCCCCATTCGATATTTATGTTGAGTAGTAAGGCGTGTTATTTATCTTTGTTATAATATCATGTTGAGGTACGAATCAACATGATCATGGCGTAGTCGTAGAGGCAGTGAACTAGAGGGTGGCCACTCTGGGCATGCTGTTAACGATGCATTTGGACAAGCAGGTACAGCAGCAGTGGAGGTTCAATTAGCAACAGTTTTACACAGGTCTTCCATACAACAATTAGCGTACATCCAGATACATCCATTAAACATTCTGATACTTTACGCATAGTTACACGCTGATGGACGCTGAGGTGAAATGCGTCGATGTCGCCTGGGCTCCAAGGGAAGTTACGACTCACAACCATCCATCTTGGTCTGAGCCCTATGATTTCTGAAGTTCATATAAAAGGAAGGATTGTGTGAGCAAGTAGTGGTGTTCTATAACAGAAGGGTGTCCTCATTGCACAGTACTCACCTGAATTGGAAGGTAGAGCTTGAACTCGGCCGGCAGCTCCTCTTCCGAGTAGAGGCGGTCGGAGAAGTAGACCCTACGGAGCCGGCAGTTTGCATGGACTTGCACGCGGAGCGTCTCGACGTAGTTTGTGCCATAGGCTCTTTTTGTCAGGTCCAAGAGATTCAACTGGATGTTGTTCCAGCCATCGTCAAGCTTCAAAGGCATCGTGCATATGTATGGCTTTACCCTTGTGACAGACTGCACAAAGAATGTATATCACTACAAGTTACTCCCTCCGTCCCATAATGTAAGACGTTTTTTGACACTAATGTAGTGTCAAAAAACTTCTTACATTATGGGACGGAGGGAGTAGTACACAGTGGTTGCACGAACAGAACATAGACATCCATGACCTATGCATTTCAAATCTAAATAAAAATTGCAAAAAAACAGGCATGCCTGGAAGACATAAATCTATATGTTGGAAAAGAAACCACATCAAACACTACACTTCCTAGTAGGAATCAAGCACATCACAATGCATAATTGTCACGACCATATCATACACACAAGTTAAAATTAATAAAAACACATATACACACCAAGTTCATGGACATCTGTGCCAACCCGCAAAAAAAGGGCCAATTGTAGAAGAGCATTAACAGATATATAATGACCTGAGGTTTATCTGAGTATGAAGCTGACGAGTTCATCTTTTGTTTCCAAGGGTAAAATTGAAATAAACAACTTCTGCACGGGTTGATGCCATATTGGCATTGCTCAAAGAAATAATCTACTCCCTCCGTCCCAAAATTCTTGTCTTAGATTTGTCTAGATACGGATGTATCTAATACTAAAATGTGACGGAGGGAGTAGTTTGCAAAGTTAACAGAAATAGTACTACTTCAAGGTATGCACTAGAATATTGTAGGTAGCAGTTATTAATACCAATACAGTGAAAGCTCAACCAATGGATTTAACAGTAAAATGCACTTGATAACGCTTAAATTAACAGATACAGATCAAAAGAACATGAGGAGAGGCACAGTGAAGGAACACTTTCAAATCTAATAGATACATCGTAAGTAGCAGTTATTAATACTAATACAGTGAAAACTCAACCAATGGATTTAACAGCAAAAAGCATTTGATAACAATTAAATTAACAAATACAAATCAAACGAACATGAGGAAAGGCACAGTGAAGGAACACTTTCAAATCTAATAGATAAGCAATAAGCAGTTAAGCACCGCACAGAATTTACTTCTACAGAAACGATTATGGAACCATAGCTCTTACAGACTTGAAAATTTGATGCTCGGAATCGTCGGCGAACATTCTTGTCATCCAAAACTTGGACCTCAAATGTGAAGTATTTTTTAAGATTCTTCACAACGAGGGCAAGAAATGGAAGCTTAATTCCAAGAGTGGCAGCAGGGTCAGCTGGGCAAGTGATATACGTTGATTGCACATTTGTTCCAACAATTTCAAGAACGTTAGACTTAATATCTTCATCCTGGGGTCTTTTAATGTGCCCATCAACAACTGCATAGCAGACGAGGTATTAAGTAACTGAACCTGACAATGTTTATAAAGATGAAAATATTCAGAAGTTGACACAATGGCATTTAGATCATGATTGATCACAATCAGATGTATTTAATTTCGTGCAGCAGAAGGTAAATTACAGCCTGAAGCACATGTAAACACATACTCGAAAGTAAGTCCACTGTCCTTAACTGGTCAATATACAATATTATTATGTTATCCATAGCTACACCCAAATCATCATAGTAAAAACAGGCTCAGGTCTCAAATAGGTAGTTAGCATGCTGAGAAGCAGAACATTCCACCATAAACACAACAGAAGGCATTCATCAAAAGACTAACAGCTTGCAAATTAACTATACCAGACCTGCCTTTGCTGTAAGAAGCAAATAATGCTTTAGGTTGCCAGGGCAGAAGTATCTACATTCTACAGCATAGGAGTAAAAACTGAAATTTAGAGAACCCCAGGCATTACTGACTCACCTTCCTTGTCCCATATCTGCAACGGCTTGGTCCTGACCAAATAACACAGGGGAAAACACAAGACATGAGGGATCCAGACTAAAGAAAAGAAATCAGTGAGACCAATACAAGGCCACCATGCTACATACCCAAGGCTGTAGAGAATCGATAGAAACCCAGACTGGAATGTATTCTTAAACATAATTTTCCCGAGCTCGTAAGTCCAGCTAAACTGCAAAACATAGCACAACAAATGAGTAAGCCTTTCGTGCCTGTATAGCAGCTGGCGGATATCATGAAGTTTTATAACAGGTCAACACATGATTTTGATTCTGTTGATCACGGGGCACTCGTCAATTTGTCGAATTAACATGGCAGGCAGGCAGGCTAGTTAGTGTGTCACGCATTGCCTATTTCCAATTGGCCAATAATAATCAAAGAGTGGAGGCCGAGGTCTACCTGAGCGGAGGCGAGCTCGAGGCCGTGGACGGGCTGGACGGCGGCGAGACGGGGGACGGCAGTTCGGCGGCGACACGGGGTGGACGGATCCGGTGGTGTCGACCTGCTGGCGAAGGAGCTCGGCAGACGTGGCTGGCGGCAACGGTGGGCGGCAGATGACGCGGGCGAGGCGGGTGTGCGGCGGGAAGGGAGGCGGAATCGGAGCGGAGGCGGGAGGTGGAAGGCGACGGCGGCGGCGGCGGCGAGGATTGGAGGCGACGAGGTGAAACCCTACCCTTGGCGCTTGTCGAACGGGAGGAAGAGCCGCGACGCTTCGACACAGGGAGAGATCAGAGAAACCGTGCGACGAACCCGGAACCGGGCCCACCGCGTCCTGGAACTTTCACCAAGGCTGGTCAAAGTGGAGAGTAACATGTTACTAGACCTCTTCCAATGCAAAGATGCTAAGCTTTATGCATATTCTCGCAATTCTCTTTCTCTTTTTAAATGTTATTCAGAAGTTATTCTCATTATGACTAGCCGAAGCGGCCCTTCTGATTCGCACATTCTCGCAATTCTCCCCCTCTTTTTAAATATAAACACGAGTGAATTTCTGCGAAAGCCGCGTCACTTCTTGAAGGCCGAAAGCTTATCCAGCGTATGGGATGTAACAATGTCTTCATACGGATGTACAATAGCATTGTGTTGAATGCCTTACGACTTGACGAAGGACACTCGATGGTAGCAGCTCCAATTTTGGATGATTGCAGAGAGTTACTTAAAGATATGGGGAAGGTTAGTATCCAACATTGTAATAAAGAGTCGAATGTAATAGCTCATGTGCTAGCAGAGTGGGGGCATGCAAACATTCCATCTATTTGGGTGGATGCACCTCCAGGTTTTATTGCCAATTCTTTGACAGACGATGTATGCATTATCGAAGTTTTAATAAAGCTAGTCTTGTAGGCCTTCCCGTAAAAAAAACACGAGTGAATTTTTTTCTTGAGGGAGCGTTCAATGTGTAGAATATAGTCAAGGCATCTTCAACACTGACCCGCAAACTAGACACCTTATCCGGCCGCACGAATACGAGAGCCAATGATCTAAATCTATTTGCATAAATTTCAAGCCAGGTTCCAATTAACCTTCATCAAACACAATGCAATTCATCAAAGTTCAGATAAAAAATAGCACAAATCATCCATGCATAGCATGCAAATAAGTCTAGTACAACAATAATTCAAATTCAGCAAGATTAACTGGATGTTCCACAAGTTTTTTCATGGATGAATCATGTTGTCCCACACATACTTCTCTTTGAGCTTCATTCAACAATGTGTGTGTGTGTGAATGGTCCGCCCTCTGCCATATGGTACATCATGGCATCGTGTACATACTACACAATAGGATAACATTGAGTGAACCAATGAGTCAATTAACCAATAAATTGAGCAAGAAGAAGCAAAACTTATGATCTTCATGGTTGCCACGTGCAATGGCCACATTGACTCTAACCAATCAACCGTGCTAGAAAGCTTCGTGACGGAGTTTTGGATTGTGTACCATCGATACACTAACGAGTTTACATTGTATTCATGGATGATGTGTGTGTCGTAGGGTGTAATGTGCTTTCACACGTGAAATGCACCGTGTACGTGCTGCCAAAAGAGCCATCTTCTGCTCCTGCCTACGAAGTCCGTAGATACGGCCAACCACACATCACACAAAAAGTCATCCTTTATGGTCGAGTACCCCGCCATCCTTCTTACTCTAAAAAATGACACGAAGTTTGAAAATAAGCTCAGTGACATTTGACTGAACACCTGCCAGGCATGGTGTCCGCTGTGGACGTCGTCCACAAGGGAGCGGAGGGTAAGTGGCTTCTCGGATGGATTCTGGTTGGACGGCACCGTAGTACAAGGCGAGCGGGCGCGTGGGTGGTAGCTACGGACGTCTGACAATGCTTGGGTGGCGGCCGGAGAAGTTCAGCGGCGGCGTCAGAGGAGGGAGGCGCGGATGCAAAGAAAGGATAGCAGGGACAGAGTGGAAGAGTATGGGACTGGGAGGGGGATTTCAATGGGACGGGGGTGTCGGAGTCATACGTGGTGGCGGTCCGGACTCCCGCAAAGCCCCCTCCCCTCAGTTTGCTTTCAATTTGTGGGAAAGAGCACGTCTGAACTGGTTGGAGGACCGATAAAGGTCCATATTGGATGACAAAACACGTCTACACTGTATGGTCCGGGCGGTTGCGGGCAGTTTGAGGGTCCGCATTGAAGATGCCCTTACGTCATCAACAAATTGCATAAAAATAAAATTTGAAGGGTCTTGGTGACAAACACTAGCATCTTGACACCATCGGGCTAAAATATGTGCAACCTTGTTTGCTTCCCTGGCAGTGATCAAATTTAACACAAGCGATCTTTTGGGATCACCTGGTAGCCGGCGTTTTTTGTTCTACGGAATGATTTTTTGGCGGATTGTTTTCCATGCCCTTGGTATTTTTCAGGGTTAAAATTTTCAACAATTCTGGAATTTCGCATATTTCAATGGGCTCCGAAATTATTTTAACCCTGAAATTTTGATGCAGATTCAAACTGATTTCAAAATAAATTTAAATTATGTTAAAATTCATTAAAATTAAGTAAAATTTGAAATCCCAAAATCCCAAATAATTTCTGAAATATGCGGAATTTCCGAAATGTCACATATTTTAGTGAGGTCCGAAATTATTTTGCTTCCGAAATTAAAAACCTTGGTATTTTTCTTGGCGAAATAGGAATAGTCCAATAATAATTGGCACAGCTGGCCAATCTCATCTGGACTGTGCTTTTTCACGCCCTTGATTTTCAACAAGATTGCTCGGGTAAGATGGAGGCCCAAAGGTGACAATGAGCTCAAGTCACGACGCACCACCACGATGCTGAATTTTTCAAGTTCTTAGCTGTAATTTCATATCTCTATTTTTAATGTACGAATTGGTTGAATAGTCCTCCTCACTTTCAGTCGGTTTATTTTCAATCGGTTTTTCTTCGTCCCACCTCCCATCAGCCCCTTCCACCGGGTTTTCTCTTTTCTCGTCTGACCGGCAATACCCAACGTATTTATGGTAATCAATCATAATTAATCCACGTATAGTAATAAATCAATCCAGGTACGGTAAGGTCATAACTCAGGAAATTTTGAATATGGTAATTATATGGTAATAAATTTAAATTACCCCAAAGGCTATCAATCCAGGTATCGTAAGGCCATAACTCGGGAAATATCGAATATGGTAATAAATTTAAATTACCACCAGGTATGGTAAGGCTATCCACGTATAGTAATAAATCATATAGTAATAAATCATAATTAATCCACGTATAGTAATAAATCAATCCAGGTATGGTAAGGTCATAACTCAGGAAATTTTGAATATGGTAATTATATGGTAATAAATTTAAATTACCCCAAAGGCTATCAATCCAGGTATGGTAAGGCCATAACTCGGGAAATATCGAATATGGTAATAAATTTAAATTACCACCAGGTATGGTAAGGCTATCGATCCAGGTATGGCACGCCCTCACCTGATCACCTATCACAATCTCCAGCCCCACGCACGCACCAAAGAACCCACCCGGCACCAAACGCAGCTCCTCTCGATCCCCTCGAGTAAACGCCGCCGCCGTCGTGCGATCTTCCTGAC